>NW_028240953.1:0-34278 GCF_964263255.1 Lissotriton vulgaris
GTACCAATAGTGGAACGGTGTCTTGATCCCACAATGGATGATATTAGAACTGCATCTGAGAATGGAGATGAATGTACTCCCTTTGACCAGGTGCAACCAACTCTAGGTCCTAACAGTGGAACGGTGTCTTGATCCCACAATGGACAATGTCCGATATTACATGCTGCTTGCTTTTCACAGAACTCCCTCTGTTGAGGTGCATCGCACTCTGTGCTTCCGTACCTAACTGCTGCACATGATTATTGGGCTTGATTGACTGTAGTCGCTGGACTACACTGCGGTACAGCAGGTCCGAACAGTGAAACAGGGTCTTGATTCTATGATTGAGGATGTCAGAAGTTAAAGTCTGTGATAATTTCTGTGAACCCCCTCGGACCAGGTGCAACCAACTGTAGGTCCAAACAGTGGAACGGTGTCTTAATCCCACAATGGAAGATGTTAGAACTGCATCTGAGAGTGGAGATGAAGGTACTCCTTCCAACCAGGTGCAACCTACTCTAGGTCCCAACAGTGGAACGGTGTCTTGATCCCACAATGGACAATCTCCGACATTACCTGCTGCTTGGTTTTCATATAACTCCCTCCGTTGAGGTGCATCAGACTCTGTGCTTCTGTAGCTAACTGCTGCACGATTATTGGGCTTGATTGACTGTAGTCGCTGGACTACACAGAGGTACAGCAGGTCCGAATAGTGAAACGGGGTCTTAATTCTATGATTGAGGATGTCAGAAGGTAAAGTCTGTGATAATTTCTGTGTATCCCCTCTGACCAGGTGCAACCAACTGTAGGTCCCAACAGTGGAACGGTGTCTTGATCCCACAATGGACAATGTTAACACTGCATCTGAGAGTGGAGATAAAGGTATTCCCTTCGACCAGATGCAATCTACTCTAGGTCCCAACAGTGGAATGGTGTCTTGATGCCACAATGGACGATGTCCGATATTACCTGCTGCTTAGTTTTACACAACTCCCTCCGTTGAGGTGCATCAGACTCTGTGCTTCCGTAGCTAACTGCTACACATGATTATTGTGCTTGGTTGACACCAGTCGGTACAGTACACAGCGGTACAGCAGGTCCAAACAGCGAAACGGGGTCTTGATTCTATGATTGTGGATGTCAGAATTTAAAGTGGGTGATAATTTCTGTGTACCCCCTCCTATCAGGTGCAAACAACTCCATGCTTCCGAATCCAATGGCACGTGGCTGTGAGGCGTTATTGACCACTAACTCTGGCCTACACTGTGGTCAGCAGGGCTCACAATTCAGATCGAGTGGTGATTGTTTAATTAGAGAATCCAGTGGTCAAGTAACTACACAGTCTATTGATGCCGACGCCGTACGCTGGAGGATGGACGAGGGATCAAGAGCGGTGTTGGTGCTGCTTGACTTGTCGGCAGCATTCAACACCGTCTCCCACCCCCTCCTCCTGGACCGCCTACAATCAAAAGGTATCCAGGGTACGGCCTTAAAATGGATTGCATCTTTTCTGTCCAACCGGAGGCAAGCAGTGTTCACTCCCCCCCACACCTCGGACAGTCGATCCCTTCGCTGGGGAGTCCCCCAGGGCTCCTCACTGAGCCCCCTCCTATTCAATGTTTACTTTTCACCCCTTGCTGAAATCATCGCTCAAACTGGAATAAAGTCCACTTCCTACGCAGATGATATTCAACTCTTATTCACGTTCAACAGTATCACTGAATCTACTTTTGACCCACTAAAAAACTGCCTGCGTACCATTGCCCAATGGATGGACAACAATCTCCTCCGGCTTAACGCAGGGAAAATGGAGGTATTATTCTTTCACCAGCCGTCTCCACTGGATCCCAATATCTGGTGGCCTCTTTACCTGAGTGCCCCTCCCCAGCCTAAAGAATTGGTAAAAAATCTAGGGGTTAGATGGGACTCTAACCTATCATTCCAACAACAAGTACAAACGGTCTCTGCAGCATGCCATGCCAAAATCAGGATGGTGAAAAAGTTCATCAATTTCTTACCTAACAACACCAGGAAGACTATAGTCCAGGCGCTGATCACCTCCCACCTGGACTACGCCAATGGCTTATACATTGGACTGTCTGCAGGTCTGTGCCATCGACTCCAGACAGTCCAGAATGCTGCAGTACGGTTGGTAGGTGGCATTCCCCTAAAGGAGCACATCTCGCCCCACCGCCGTAGATTACATTGGCTGCCCATACAAAAAAGGGCAGAATTTAAAGCATTAGTACTGGCCCATCGTGCAGTGAGGGGAAGGGCTCTGCCTACCTTTCCACTTGTCTCTCCCCCTACAGTAATACCAGGCTTCTTCGCTCTTCTTCAAAAAACCTTCTCACTACTCCCAGATTTAAAAAAACCCGCTCAGGCAGAAAAACCTTTTAAGTATGTGCCTCTGCCCTTTGGAACAAGCTACCAATCTCCATCCGGATGATCCAAGAAGAGCTCCCCTTTCGGAAAGCCTTAAAAACGTTCCTCTTCTGCTAATCCCCTTTCCAAATTATCTATCACAGCTGTAGATCGTACAGGAGCGCCGGGACACCTGGTTGGGGTAGCTGTGCGCTATATAAGACACACTAAATAAATAAATTGAAATATACACAATATCCTTTTAGTAAACTTGCGTGAAAAACTTTTTTAGATGAGTTATAGCTTTAGTACAATGACCAAATTCTTCTTGGTAGTGAAAAAGAACACTGAATAACAATCTACACTGTGGACAGCAGAGATCATAAATTGAATTGTTTTGATTTATTTATTGTGGAGTTTTCTGTAATTTATGTTGTTGTATTTTGTGAAGAGGAAGTGAGAAAAAGTATTCATGGATGTCTGTGTGACTACTGCATTCAATTTACACTGCAGACAGCAGTGTTCACAATTCAGATTGACTCGCTATTGTAGATGACGCAGTCCTGTAGGTAAAAGACATTGCTCCAGTGCGCTCTGTCCGCACTATGCATAAGCATCATTGCAGGCTCCGCACACACTTTTTGTTGCTTCTTGTATAACAAACTGGGCATCTCAAGTCCACGTTACGTAGCTGTGGGCCCTTGATGACCTCTCTCTCTGGCCTACACTGCAGACAGCAGTGTTCACAATTCAGATCGAGTGCTATTGCAGATGATGCAGTGTTGATGGCAACAGACATTGCTCCTAGTACGGTCCATCCGCAGCACGCGTCATCGCTGGCTGTGCACATGCTGAATGCTTTTAATGTGGCTATCTGAGTGCACTAGAACTGATGGACCCTTTATGATACAATCTTTTTGTGTATTACTTCAGATCTATTGCCAGTGTCTCAGTATACCACAAGTTGTGGTTCTTTTACGATAGAATTTTTTCTGTATTATTTCACATCTACTGTCCGTACCTTACTGCAGCACAAACTATTGACCCTTTTATTATTGAATCTGTGTGTGTGCTCCAATGGTTACTGTTGTAGTTAATGCTAGCAGTAACCATTCCTTGAGGGCTGGTTTACACTCACCCCACACGTATCCAGCACAGACGTCACTGGATATGTGACCCTGGTAATAAAAAGGTGTCAAACACTAGTGCCCGTACCCACTTCCACTATCTATCTGTGTCATTGTGTTAATTATCTATGCATGATACTGCCCCTGGGCCGTACCACATTAGATTGTGCTGTGGACAGCGTATGCAACCATGTTACCACTGGCAGTGGGGAAAAGTTTGGTTATGTAACTTTTAGGTGCATGGCTATCACAGGTGGAAGGCTACTTTACAGACCATGAATATTGATGAAGATGATGGTTGCATATTGTGTGTAGTGTAAGATATGTGTACATAGCAAACAGTTTTCAAAAAAGCTCTATAAGCAGCAGAGGTGTGTGTCATCAAATGCTGTAGAGAGAATGAGTAAAATGGGTGGTGTTTTCCAACTGTTACAATGGTAAATATTATGAAGTAATCAAATGCTTTTTTTTAAGGTCACATGGCAATTGTGCATGCAGCGCGCAAGGAGACCGCACCCGACGAGATTTTGACAAAATATATTTACTATAACATAAGTTTATTACAGTTAGAAATATATAAATGTTTAAAATATTTTAGATCATCGCTTGCTCTCATATAAACGTTAAAGTTATTTAGATATAGTTTTGAGACACAAACAAAAGTAAGGGAATGGCGTACCCAGCACGACACTATACGTCTATAACGTAACACAGGGCCTGGCAGCGTGCACTCATCGCGAACGCAACGCACAGCGGGCGTGAACCTATACGCACATGACGTAACGCGCGGTTTGGTACTGCGTACCCGTCGCATACGAAAGTAGCAGCTGGCGCGACCCTAAACGTACATGACGTAAAGCGCGGCTTGGTACTGCGTACCTGTGGCGTATGAAAGTAGCAGCTGGCGGGACCTCATACGTATATGTTGTTAAGCAGGACGAGGTGGCATGAACCCATCGGATACGAAATGCGCATCATTTACGAGTTTAGCAATATCGCGGATAGGATTTGGGTGCTGATGGAGCTTGGTAGACTACCGGGACGGGACTCTAGGTTTCTCCCCAAAACAAATGTATTTACATTTTTTTTAAAGATATAAAACATTACATAATTTTTTTTTTTTTTATAATGTTTTTATTAAACAAAAGAAAACATATTTTAACATTCTCTGCACGCCGGGTGAGTCACATAGCATGAGGGTTTTTCATCACGTCACAGGATAAATTACAGTAATAATCACATTTAGGATAATGGGAGTCAGACATTTCCAATGTGGGTACGGCAGTCGGTGGTTCGCAAAGGCCACCCCTGTACGTATTCCAGAGCCCCCAGACCTTCCCCCACTTGCCAGGGCAACCCCTGGCTACATACACATTCTTTTCACGCATCATGCACCAATCCAGGTCCTCAGACCACTTGGTGAGGTCCGGAGCCCGAGTGGCCCCCCACAGTTGTGCTATATTCCGCTTTGCCACCATACATGCCAGGGTCACTCACTGCTTCTGTGAGGAGTTCAGGTCAGTTGGCTCCCACACATTCAACAAGCATCTACGGGCCTCTAGAGGAATATCTATTCCCATCACCTCCGTCATTACCTCATGGATCTTAAGCCAATACACACTTACATACTCACAGTGCCACAGTACATGGAGGAAGGTTCCCAGCTCACTGCAACCTCTCTTACAATCACCACTCTCTCCCCGCCCCATCTTAACCAATCGAGGCTCGGTGATGTAGATCCGGTGTAAGATTTTTAATTGAACCAACCAGAGTCTCATCTGGATGGCTACCACCTTTGGGGAGGAAACAGCTTCAACCCAACCTTCATCATCCAATATCAGACCATCCTCGCCCCACTTTTCACGTAGCCTCCTTAAAGGATCATCCATGTGATTTACGAGCTTCCTATATATTAGGGAAACAGTTTTTTTCTGGGAGGTGGCCATCGAGCACCCGGTCTTCAAGAGGCAATGCCTCAGGGGGCACCCCTCGGGACTCAGGCCATCAGAGCATGTCGAACCTGGCGGTAGCGGAAGTGCTCACTATCATTCAGTTCATATTTTGATTTCAGTGACTCAAACGTCTGCATCTCGACCCCGTTCCAAACATCCTTCACCTGGGAGATACCAATCAACTCCCATTTATAAAATCCTTTTGATTTCCACAAGCTCTCCAATTGCTCGGAGTTAATCAAAGGCGTTGCTAGAGTTAGTTTACCCTCCCAACCCAAAGACTTATTCGCAATGTGCCAAATTTGTACCGCGTGGGCAGTGGGTCCCGTTAATTGAAATCTTCCAATCCCAGCGTACAACGCCCTACAGATATCTCCCCCTGGTGCCTGTTCTCTATCCATGGCATATCCCGGGTCTCTTGGAAGTCTGTATACAATTTGATTAATGGCCGCCAGTTGGGATGCCCAGTAGTATTTCCTCAGATCAGGGAGTCCGATGCCCCCGTCATACCAGGGAAGGGTCAACTTCAGAAAGGATATCCTAGGTCTACCCTCCCATAAAATCTCCCTCTGCAGCCCTCCTATTTCTTTAAAGTAGGACCCGGGGACCGGGTCCATCGCATTCTGCAGTGCATATAGAAATCTAGGAAGGGACATCATTTTGAACAACGTCACCCTTCCAAGCAATGAGGGTGGAAGAGCCCTCCAGCGCATCACATCGCTTTTCAACCGGCTCAGAGGGGAACCCAAATTGCGCTAAAACCTAAGCTTTGCATCAAAGATTATATAAATGCCTAAGTAAGTGAATCCCACCTTCTCTATCTGGAGAGGACACAACTGCGGGATCACTGGTGGTTCCCCGGACAAGACAAATAGGACAGATTTCGACCAGTTAATCGCAAATCCAGAGTGTCTACCAAAGATTGACAGGACATCCAGAAAATATATCAGAGAAGCTCTGGGCCTGGTGAGGTACAACATAATATTATCTGCGTAAAGTGAGATCTTGTCTTCCCACTCCGGTGTCCATCTCAGACCGCGTATTGTTAGGTCCCATCGGACCCACGAAGCCAAAGGCTCCAACGCCAGCGCAAAGAGCAACGGGGACAAGGGGCACCCCTGCCTCGTGCCCCTCTGTAATAAAAAGTCAGCCGACTTACAGTTGTTGACCGTCACTCTTGCCAAGTTCTTAGCATAGAGAAGTCTCACCCACTCTATGAATTCCTCCCCAAAATCCATCTTTGCCGCACCACGAACAGATAAGGCCACTCTACTCTGTCAAAAGCCATGGTGGCATCAAGTGACACTAAAACCGCAGGCTCCTGCAAGGTCGACGAACGACCGAGGATCCCATGCAATCGACGCAGGTTTAGCGCAGTGTTCCGGCGCGGCATAAATCCTGACTGGTCAGGGTGTATTAGAGTGGAGACCACCTTAACCAGCCTCACAGCCAGCAATTTAGCGAGTACTTTAGGCTCCGCATTAATCAGGGAAATAGGCCTGTATGAGGAGCATTGCGTCTTGGATTTCCTTGGCTTATGGATGACAACTATATTGGCAACTCGCTGATCATAGGGGAGTGTACCCTTTTTCCTACTCTCCAGAAACATCGCACGCATGTAGGGCGCGAGCCTCTGGGCATGCAGTTTGTACAATTCAATCGGTATCCCGTTAGGTCCAGTGGCTTTCCGGACTTTGTGCCTCTTATTGCCTGCGCAATTTCGTCGTCAGTGAAGGGGGAGTCTAAATACTTCCTGTCTTCGTCAGACAGAGTCGGCATCGCTATATGTTTAATCATGGCACTATTTTCTTCCTCGGTGTAAGAAGCCGCCGAAGTGTATGCCCCCCCTGTAATATGAGGCAAACTCTTCCGCCACCTCCTGCGGATCAGTAACACTGCACGCTTCCCTAACAATTACCTCAGGCACCAGTCTGGAGGCTCTCTCCCCCCGCTCAAGCCATGGAATTAATTTCCCCGTCTTATCACCATGCTCGTAGATTCTACTCTGTATATCATTGTATTGAGCAACAGCCTTCTCTTGGGCCATGCCCCTATACTCGTCCTGACGGAGTTTCAAACGATGGAGACCGTTCTGATTGGGCGACTCCGATATTTCTTTCTCTAAGGTCATCACCTTTGTCTCCACTCTAACAATATCTTTCTGATGCTTCCTTTTATTCCTCGCTACCAGGGACAGAACCTCACCTCGGATAACCGTTTTGTAGGCTTCCCAGAGCATTCCTGCCGAACGTACACTGCCAACGTTTTCATTAAAATACTGGTCTGAGAGGCGTACAGTCTCTTTCTTCACGCATGGGTCTCTGAGATACCATGCGTTAATGGGGGCAATTCTACCCACCGACAGACTACCATTGTCTAATCGCAACCACACGGGGGAATGATCAGATATACCTCTGCTCATAAACCCGGTTTCCCTGATGGTCACTGCTTCCGTGGCTGGTATAAGAATATATGTATAAACAACAAGAGAGAAAGGGCAAAATAAAATACTCTCACACGCCTAAGGATAATCAGTCCAAAACAACAAAAGAGTATCTAAAACTATAGTATATACAAAGCTCTAAAAAGGGGGAAAACGGTGAGACAGCCCGTCCACCACCACCCTTAAGTGCCTTATATCAGAGAGTGAACTGTGTCAAAAGAATAGTGACTTCCCAGTGTGGAAAAAAGGAACCCTCAGGCACCCACACACAGTAGGTAGCCATGTTTCTTCATCGGGTTCCTGTGGTTAGTATGTGTAAGGGTATAATAAACCAAACAGGTGCAGATTAAAATGGGTGTAGACCACTCCCTCGACCAACACTTTTAATAGAGGGGTGATTCGAACCCAATTAAAAACAGTGTGAATGTAAGGACAACAAAAGGTTAAGTAAATTTGAACCCCCTGTCCTAGGAATAGGCCGACATGTTTCAGCTTTAGCGTCCTGTTCGACCCAGCATTCCTTAGGACCAATGGTAAATTCTCTCCCAAATGGGCACGGCCAACCCTAAGTAGCCTTCTCACATTGGAAGGAAGATAATCAGCTTTACGTATGTATTTTTGCCAACTTTTAATCGCTGTATTGATAAAAAATCAGGTGCTCAACCTCCGTTTTATGAGGGATATCGAATCTGAAATGAGACCAAGAACAAAACACCAAAATACAAAATAAATCAATATTTTTTCAAGAAATTATGTCTTCAATTCCAGATATATATTACAGCTATGATTATGAACTACCCATCACACACCCAGTTGCACAGAAAAAGATATGCATTCATTTATATCAAAAACTCTACCCTATCCATTATGATAAGGGCTAACTCAAACTTATGCTACTGACTACCATTCATGTAGTAGCACTCTCATTATTGCGTTACATGTAATCTCGCGCAAGAACCGGGGGTCTTCTGTATGCCCCGTATATAAAGATTATGGTTTCTCTTTCTTATCCAAAATCTATTTAAAAGCAACAGTATTCCTTCGAAAAAATTACTGGGGGCCAAATGTATTAAATATCCTATCACGCTTTTCAATCAGGAAGACTCTGGTACATGCATTCAGTGATATAGTTGGACTCACTCAGTATATGTTCTGAATGTTTCCCAAACATAAGTAAAGGCAAATCTTTTGCCACAGGATCTATTTGGAAAAAAACAGACCTGAAATCAAGTTCTTTATCGGTATTTTCACAATGTAGATAATGTTGTTTCAGCCTAAACCTTGCGATTGTAGTGTATTATGAGTAATGTCTAACTAGTTAGAGTCATGTTATTATAGTTGACTTACTCAGATCGATGATCCTAAATGTAAGGCTTCATGAGTCCGTGGTGGGGGAATTCTTCACGTCAGCATCTATCAGAATTAGTACGAAAGTAAAGTTTATTTCCATTGACCTGATATGTCTGATTCTCCTTATCAGTCTCATTATTTAAAAAATTAAGTCTTTCATTTACATGTCGAAATGAAAAAAACACCCGTCCATGCTAAAAATGCCTCATTAATTATTCCGACATAAAGCCGTCTTTCCCAAAACACGGAACAGAGCTGGCAATTTAAATTTCCACACTGATATCGTCGCGTTTAGATAATAAATGGCGACTTGGTGATGTCTTAATGAATGAATCTTATACGTCGCTTCGCCGAAAGCAAAACGAAAATACAGGTCTAGGCAGTAATCATTTCGCGCGCATTTACATGCGTGTAGATTAGTGACTGGTGTTACACAATGAACTCTCCGTGTGAGTCAAAGGTCTAGAAAAATATATGGAGAAACATCTCCCACTTACTCGCTAGCTGGCGGCTCCCCGCATGGTACCTGTTCTCGTCTCTTCCACGGCTCGAAAACAACTCAAGCCGTGGAAGTGACATATTTTTAACTTCCCACGGCCCTACGTGATGCCCACGTGATCGGATAGGTCGCGTTGTTTCCAAAAATATTTGAAGTCCCAGTACCACTATTTAGCAGGGGATCGGCAATAGCGATGTCTTTTGCCAGTTATTCTAGAGCATAACAAACTAGTGTATTCACAGGGATCTTAAGGCAAACAGTGCTATAATATTTAATTATTCCCTGGGCCCTTATCTAAATAAGTGGAATTCTATATTTAAAAACCGAACTCCATCAATTATTATAGGAAAGGCTAGATGTTACTATCCTCGATGCAGGAAGTATTCAGATAGCGCTACTATACCGAATGAAACCTCTGTATGTCTGCCTATTGTGTTATGAATGTAAATCGCATTGCAGAATGTAAAACTTTAATCGAGGTTAAATTATTCCTAATGTTAGCAGTTATAGGTAGTTGTCAGTTCTCAGAATCTTGTGTTAGGAGCAGCCATTATGTTTTGCTGGCTATTCCCTGCAGTCTTACAGCTTTCTTACACGGAATATGAACAAATCATTTGGTCACACCGATCTAACATGTCAACATTTGCCTGCTAAATGATATATGATATATCAGCGTCTCATTACCACTTAAAAAGCTCCCAAACTATTGGTATACAGACACTTCCCTCCAAGAATACTGGGCAGTCATATGTTAACGTCTCATCACTGAACCCCAGGGAATATCATCATTAAGACCATCACGACGAGTTGCCAAGCGATGTATCCATCTTTGTTCCTTTTCAAATAGGGAACTCTCATTGCTATGTTCAAGATGTTCTATTATGGTCCATTTTAAATCATTCGGACCATGTCCGCGTTCTAGAAAGTGTGCCGTCAGTTTTGTTGTATTTCTCTGGCACCTTATATTGCTTCGATGTTCTCCTATACGTAGTTTAATTTTTCGTGTGGTCATGCCCACGTACTTCAAGAGACATGGACAGACTATCAGGTAAACCACGTTACTCGTATTGCAGTTGGTATGACTTCTCAGGTGCCAGATTTTGCCCTCCTCCAGGTTAAGGGTTTTGGTTGCTGTGGTCAAATGACACACACTGCATCCTCCACATGGGTAATGACATATCACTGGTGGTAAACCCCAGGTGGTAAGTACATTTGGGTTCTGTAATGTATTCCTATTGCTGGGGCGGGTATGCACTAAAGCATCCTTCAGGCTTCTCTCAAGTCTGTAAGAAATAAGTGGTTTTTGCCATTCTAGGCCATTGCTGGTCAGAATCCTCCATTGTTTGTTTATCGTCCGGGTAACTGCATTTGATACACTACTGTAAGTTGTTACACACGTCAGTGGTGGTTCTGGTTCTCCTTCTCCTGTGTTGTCTTCTAGTAGGGTTTTCCTGTTTTGATTTCTGGCCCTTTTGCAGCTTTTCTTTAGGATTTTATTTGGGTACCCTCTGTGTGATAATTTCTCAGTCAGGTCATTGGCCTGCTTCTTGTAGTCAGTGACACTGCTACAGTTTCTACGAATACGTAGATACTGGCCAAAAGGTCGATTTTCCCGTAACGGGTGGGGATGAAAACTCGTAAAATGGAGCAGGTTATTCTTACTGGTGGGTTTATAGTACGTCTTCGTTGTTAAGTGGTCACCAGTCCTGTTTTGAATAAATTATGTGGGTGTATCCCTAGAACGCTTTTCCAGGTCGAGCCTCTGAAGACGAGCGACACAGCTCAGAAACGCATCAGGCTTTCATCCAGGACAGGGGAGCTGCAGTTATTGGCGCACTGGAGGTCCTTTACCCGCTAAATCCAGGCGGCTGTTCGTGTGCAATCCTGCCTTGTGGGCTTTGGGAGCATTCATTTACACGCGGCAGTCCAGCCGCGAGGGTTGCACCACCCCTCAGACGGGGGTCACGGGCTCTGCTTTACGGGGTCCACGATGTGAAACAGAAGCAAGGGATTAATGGACTTCCTGTTCACTGAGGCCCATCCATGGGCTTTAGATATAAACTGTACCCAAAGGAGAAGGGATACGGACTACATTACCCACAACCCTTAGCGTTATGCTCATTCGAGTACGCCCATCTGGGGGCAGAAATTTGAATAAATTATGTGGGTGTATCCCTAGAACGCTTTCCCAGGTCGAGCCTCTGAAGACGAGCAACACGGCTCAGAAACGCGTCAGGCTTTCATCCAGGACAGGGGAGCTGCAGTTATTGGCGCACTGGAGGTCCTTTACCCGCTAAATCCAGGCGGCTGTTTGTGTGCAATCCTGCCTTGTGGGCTTTGGGAGCATTCATTTACACGCGGCAGTCCAGCCGCGAGGGTTGCACCACCCCTCAGACGGGGGTCACGGGCTCTGCTTTACGGGGTCCACGATGTGAAACAGAAGCAAGGGATTAATGGACTTCCTGTTCGCTGAGGCCCATCCATGGGCTTTAAATATAAACTGTACCCAAAGGAGAAGGGATACGGACTACATTACCCACAACCCTTAGCGTTATGCTCATTCGAGTACGCCCATCTGGGGGCAGAAATTTGACTAAATTATGTGGGTGTATCCCTAGAACGCTTTCCCAGGTCGAGCCTCTGAAGACGGGCAACACGGCTCAGAAACGCGTCAGGCTTTCATCCAGGACAGGGGAGCTGCAGTTATTGGCGCACTGGAGGTCCTTTACTCGCTAAATCCAGGCGGCTGTTCGTGTGCAATCCTGCCTTGTGGGCTTTGGGAGCATTCATATATATATATATATATATATATATATATATATATATATATATATATGTGTGTTTGGGTCACTTGCAAAATAAACATCTTGCCCACTTGAAAACCTCGGAGGTCTGTGTCTCTTTCCTCGCCTGTCTGCTGTGGCGGAAATCAGGAAGTGGTTCGAGTTTCCAGGATATATATATATATATATATATATATATATATATATATATATATATACTAGCAGCCCATCCCGACCTTGTCCTGGTGAGAAATTGCAAAACCTACAATGGAAGTCAAAATGGCAAACAATAAAATCTGGCAGATAAAGGACTTAATCACATGCAAGAGTCAATACACAGTCTACGTCATCGAATGCCCATATACATTAAAATATGTGGGCAGCACCATCTGTGACTTAAAAAACGCTTACTTGAGCATGTTCAAGCCACAAAAAATAAGGATAGGAAAAATGCTGTGGCCAAACATATGGTAACCCATCACAACGGAAATTGTAAAGCTCTCATATTTTATGGGATCGAAACCATACCTGCAAATGAAAGAGGTGGCCACCGGGAAAAAAGACTGTGGCAAAAGGAGTCGCAACACATTCTAAATTTCAGAACCAGGACACCTTTTGGGTTAAATCAGTCTGAAGAATTATATATACATCTGTAAACCTCTACTTAGCTTCCTTGTATATTGCACCAGTAAAAGTAGTAAACTAGGGCCATCTAACTATCTATATAGGCATAATCTAAAAACAACTAAATTCATCAGAGAGGAACCAAAAAGGAGGTTTGTCTAATCAGGATAGGCCCACCAGAGGGCTGAAAAATGAAATAAATGGAAAATAGGATCGAGTGTGCATCTGGGAAATTGCCCACTAGAGGGACATTAAAGGAACAATTATGGAAACGGTGTAAAGGAACAATTTTATAAATGGCATACATTAATTTGCAAAATACACCCATTGGAGGGTTTATGAAATTAGAAACTACACCAAAAGTTTCTTTACAGTGCATATATTCCTATACATGGTTAAAGCAAAAACTTTATTGATGCTTCTGCCTGAACAAAGAAAAAACAATGTAATCTGCCCGAATAGATTTGTTATAAAGTTTCAAAATTATATAAAAATGTAACAATTTCAGCTAAATTAGGGCAAACAACCTTGCTGAATTATTGATGGCAATTAATTTTAGTACTGTGTGCTTTTTTGGCAAATATATTTGAAATGAATTGTTAAGACTGGGGACTACAAAGCTGATAAATCCTTGGGGCATATGCCATTATGGGGAAATCAAAACAAAATGGGAAGAAATAAATTCAAAATATCACAGTATTAATTAAACACCAGGAACAAAGAAGAGGAGAAATGGATTGTAAATAAGAGAGAAACATGTATTGGCGGTGTCAAAAGTGCAGCATCACATCCAATGGACACTGGAATAACTACATCCACAAGTAGAATTAATATTGAGACTGCCGAGTAATGAAGAAATCGGGTTCTATACCCAATGATTCATACAAATCTAAGCCATAAAAAATCATGCATGTAAAAATAGCCCGATGTGTGTCCAAAATTGTAAATAATTTGTAAATATGCAACTGTGCTACATATCCCACAATGCCCCATAATGGCATATGGGATAAAAAAGTAAAAAGTAATGATTACTCACTTACAGTGAACAAAGCCGAGGTTAGGCTGAAATGCGTTGGTTTGAGTTGTTGCTGAATAAACCAAGCTGAAATCACCCAAGTCACCCAAGTCTGAAGGTCCGCATCATTGGAGTAAAATTGTTGTTTTGGGCCATGGTCTGGCCCCTGTGCTGAGCACCAGTAGTCGAGCGCAAACAAGGTCTGGAGGATCACATTATATGCAATATATATATATATATATATATATATATATATATATATATATATATATATATATATATATATATATATATATATATATATATATATATTTATTTATTTCTCAAGCAAAGAACGAACCCAGCCGAGCTCCAGTTCGTAGCCCAGCAGTTCGAGTACACCACAGCACAAACGGAATCCAAATCGCGATTTATATATGTTTATATATGTATTACCTACTGGCGATAGCCAGTAGGTATATATAGTTAGGATTTTTTCTCTATGGAACTTTTGAAAATTCTATGCCTAATAACTTTGGCGTTTGTGGACGGAATTGGCTGAAATTTTCAGGAAAATGGCACATTTTGTTTCTGAGCAGCTCCTGGAAATTTGGGGGGGGTTCGTCAAGGGGGGGCCGAGAAAAAAGGGGGGTCACAAAACGCGTTTTTCCCATGTTAATTTCCATAGGGCGGTTGGCCTCACTTTTAGCCCGAACGGCTGAATGGATTTCCACGAAACTTGGCAAAATTGTAGGGACTGTTAGCCCGATGTGCCTTTGCTAGGTCTCAATATATGTGCTTCAGTGAATTTTGAGAAATTAACGTTTAAAACAAGATATATATCTGTAACAGCGCTCCGGGCAGCGCTAGGGTTCGCAAACTTTTCGTGTATCGGAACTTTGCGAAGCGAAGCTGATTGGCTCTCCGGTGTCTGTCAACATTCTAAACAGTCCGGAGCGGCCGCCATCTTGTCTCTCGGTAGGATCGAGAGACAAGAGGAGGCCAAAACAAAGGGGGAAATGAAGGAAAGGGGGCAAGGTAGACCCCTTCTGACCCCCTAGGATTGATGAGGGGGATATTATAGAGCCACGCCGGGCCCAAAAAAAATAAATAAATCCTTTTTTCGCCGTAGAGACGCGTCTTGGTACGCGAACCGGGCAGCTAACCGGGCAGCTAACCGGGAAGCTAACCGGCAGTGTAACGGGAGTCTGAGGAGTAGCTGATTGGCTGTCAACATTGTAAACAGTCTGGAGCGGCCGCCATCTTGTCTCTCTGTGGGATCGAGAGACAAGAGGTGGAAAAAAAAAAGGTGTAAATGAATGAAAGGGGTAAGGCAGACCCCTCCTGAACCCCTAGGATTGATGAGGGGGCTATTAAAGTTCCCTGGGGGGTGAAAAAATAAAAATTGCGATTTTTCGCTGTAAAGGTGCTTCCTGGTACGTTAACCGGGCAGCTAACCGGCAGCGTAACGGGAGTCCGACATATTGTGTTTTTTGAACGTTTGTGATATGTGCACGTGTGGATTTTGTCTAATTAAGGTTAAAAAAATATATATATATCTTTAAGTGTGTTCTGGCGCGCTTACGTTTTGGGTTTGGTTTGCGCTGCAGAGACGATACGTCACGGTTATGCGATGCATCATGAGGCGTCTCACGGGCTACGTGATACGTCACTTAATAAAGAATATATTTTACAGCTATAGATATTAGCTTTTAAAAAACCAATGAAATTCACAGAAAAAACCATAGGTTATAGACCATATATAGTTAGGAATTTGCATTTACAAAACCTTGAAAATTCACTGAAAAAAACCATAGGTTATAGACCATATATAGTTAGGGATTAGCATTTAAAAAACCTTATTTTATTTGCACAAAACCATTGAAATTCCATATATAGTTAGTTGCACTAACTATATATCGCGGACCCGCAATCCACTGCTAATGATGTCACATATTACATCATTCATGACATGGTCAGTGACATCACTGATGACATCACTGATGACATCTCAAATGACATCACTGGTGACATCACTGATGACATCTCAAATGACATCACTGATGACATCACTGACATCTCATTTGACATTACTGATTACATCACTGATGATATCATTTATGTGATAATACATCTTCAGACTCTAATATAACCTTAGATACACTCAGTGTAAACAGGCACTCACAGACTGTCACACATCAATGGAGTTACTCACACACCTAGTCAGTCATGCAAAGAATCAATCACACCTCCATTTCCTCAACTATACAGTTATACACACCTTACTTATTCAAACATATACTAACACATATTTACTCTCTTATACAATCCTTGATACAAGTTCACAATGATTCATACAGCCACTCTCACATTCACTGGCTCTTATGTTCAGTTATTTATATATGTCAACTCTCACATGGAGTGTGTTTTACATATGTACTTACTTTGACATGTAGAACTGAGATATCCATTCACTCACCAATATACTCATGCACACAGTCAACTGTCCATACAGCTGTTTCTACATGCACATTTGAACCCATACACCTAGGGAATCAACTGCTCACACATCTATGCACAGAGTTATACACCTCCCAGCCACCCACACACATACTCAGTCTCCCATACAAATACTTGGGCAACCATTCAATAACCCATATAGTTACTGATATAGCTACTGATTTAAACATGCAGCAGTTTACAGAAGAACATAAATAATGATTGCCAAATTAAGACACTTTAATCACTAGCCCATGCACTCAGTGAGACACATTTAATCATTCTCTCATACAGTCAGTCATGCACCTACTAAATCCTTCATCCAGACACTTATACATCCACTCATTCTTCAATATGTAAGACATATTTTAACTTTACAGAAACATACAGTCACTGGGTGTTGTCATCAGTGATGTCATCAGTGATGTCACTGACCATGTCATGAATGATGTAATATGTGACATCATTAGCAGTGGATTGCGGGTCCGCGATATATAGTTAGTGCAACTAACTATATATGGAATTTCAATGGTTTTGTGCAAATAAAATAAGGTTTGTTAAATGCTAATCCCTAACTATATATGGTCTATAACCTATGGTTTTTTCAGTGAATATATATATATATATACAAAAACTGTCCCAACTCCGCAAATCACGAGCGAGCGGGGATATATATATATATATATATACAAAAACTGTCCCAACTCCGCAAATCACGAGCGAGCGGGGATCATCTGGCAGGGACCTCTTGAGGAACATCCGCTAGAAAATCAAATCAGGAACACACCAAAATGAAGTGCACATGCATATTTAATGATCAGCTCAATTCTTCATTTTTGAAATGCAATTAGCGTATTTGTACAGTTTATGAAATATAGCCCAATGTAACATGTCTATCCATACCCCCATACTGTTAAGGCTTTTATTATTTTAAAGAGTTGTTTAAATGATTTACGTAAATTTGGGCATGCTAAAAACCGTCAGTTTTATGGGCATTTTATTACATTTGTGCAATTTAAATGGCAAGCACTATGAATTTCAAACTTTTATATAATTTTGGTTGCATTTCCCATGTATTTAACATCAAGTTGTTTTTGTGCTTTAATCAGAGCCGATTGTAAATACTGTTCTTCAGAGGATAACGAACATGTCTTCAGATGGCGCCCTAATCAACATTACCTTAAGGCTCTTATGTAGTAACACAGTCCTATGTTTGGGTTGTTGCAAGACTCTGACAATTGGCGCGCGTGTTTGATGCACAATGTGTATATAATGGCGGCTGCCCGTACTTTCCCCATCAGTGAGCAAGGACGTTATGTCCGAAACGCGTCTGATGGCTTGCACCACAACGGATTAAATTATCTTTAAAAACTGAAGACTGGCTTATGGCGTTATTTTGAAGTCTGCAAACCTGTCAGTGCAACGAAGCACTATCGAGACGAGTTGGAGAATCATATGTATATATATATATACAAAACCTGTCCCAACTCCACAAATCACGAGCGAGCGGGGATATATATATATATATACAAAAACTGTCCCAACTCCGCAAATCACGAGCGAGCGGGGATCATCTGGCAGGGACCTCTTGAGGAACATCCGCTAGAAAATCAAATCAGGAACACACCAAAATGAAGTGCACATGCATATTTAATGATCAGCACAATTACTCCAGAGATTGTTCGGACATAATGCCCGCCATATATATATAAACTACCAATCCCAATTCAACTCCGAATTAGATATTCATGCGGCAAAGACGTCACTTCACTTTTCTTACGATTTGCGCTTTTTATTAGCTGCTGTAATGCGTTTCGGCGACAAGCGCCTTGATCACACATCAAGCTTCAATTTCAATAGCCATTATTTAAATAAAACAACACTCGGTTTCTTCCGGTCACGAGGTTCACAGCACATAGTGCCACTGAAGAAAGACTCCATTTACATCTCAGTGGTTTTGTTAGAAATACAACTCATGCAACACATATTTTGTGCTTGACCAATGGCAATTGTTTTATAACATTAATTCATTTTGTTAAATGTCACAAATTCTAAAATTAATTTACAATTGACTTCAAACTGATTCAAGCAATTAACCACACTGGCCTATGTTTTAACATGATTTTTCATTTTTCAAAATAAACCATAATTCATGGTTAGCAGTATTATATATTATGATGTCATACAATTCCTTAATTTCCTCAATCCTTTACATATTACCAGATGCACCAAATTTGGAAACTCTGATGTGTTCATATGAACTAATATATATATATATATATATATATATATATATATATATATATATATATATATATATATATATATATATATATATATATATATATATATATAATGTGAAGGGCAATTGCGTTAACATACATGGTTCCCCGCCCCTGCAATTGCAAACAAATCAGCTTTCAATGCAGTTAAACACTCCCACTGCTTCAAATGTAACCAATCAAATGTGTCCGTCGCTGTTGCATGAGCACTTTAAATTTCTTGCAACTCTTTCAGTGCGTCATGTGACCAAGGCCTCTGTGTAGGCCGAAACGTTATGCTGTCGTGGTGTGCTGAGGAATAAAGAAACTCCCCTGCACTCTGGGTCTTCCGTGTTTTTTCCTGTTTGATGGTCAAGAATCCGAGTCTGTCGGAGAAAAAGCGCAAGTGCGGAAACATTTCGAGCCGGTTGAGTGTTTCTCCGGTGTTTGGAAGACCCTCCTCCGTAAGCGGCTGAGCAGCAGGAAACTGTGGCGTCCGGTGACCCGGAAGTCGTTATTTATCCCGTTGGGGAGTTACTGCTTGAGCCCCTGGACATCTGAGAAATCGTTTGCTGTTGCTGTTTGTTGGGTGCCGCTTTGGGACGGCTGTCTCAAATTCCTGGCGCCCGCATGTCTTCGACGGTGAACTAAGGTACGGAATTGTCCCGGTGGAGGAGTTGTGCACAGTCGGAGGACGAGCTGCGATTACAGCGGCTTCCCCGTTCTGAGTGAGTGCGACATTAGTTCAAATTTCAGCAAACACCATGGCGGCCGGCGCACGTAAGGGGAGAGAGGTTGCCGCTTTGGAAGCTTTTGACGACTCCCCGGCTGGGGGGCCGTCTGTGATTGCTTCTGAGGAAACGTGTGCTACTGGGGGTTCGAACCTCCGTGACAAATTCAAAGCGTTGGAAAAACTTTTAAAAAGGGAACAATCTAAATGGTGGGAGCATCGTTCACTGAGCCGCTACCTTGAAGTGAACCGCATACCACGTGGACTAAGGGTCATGTTAGCTCCAAGTTACGAGTACATGGACCCAGCAATGCTCAAAGATTGGGCTGAATGGAGCTTGGATTCATCTCGCCGCTTAGTTACAATGCTTGTTCGCTATGCGGAGAGTGACAGGTCGAAAATACAGGCGGAGATTGATGTGCTAGAAGCAGAAATAACGAGTCTGTGTGAGCAAGACACGAATATTGTGTTGGAGTGCAAGAAACATCGAGAGGTAATGGAACAACGAGTGCAGAAGGAAGAAGATGTCATTAGAAAGCGCAAAGCATTCAAGTTCCAGCGCGATAAAACAGATTACAATGAAGGAAGAATCTTCACGTTTGCGCGCAAGTACGATGCGATCAAAGCCTCAAAACTAAAAGACTCACGCACAACTCAGAATAAAGCTCACAGCACAACCCAGGTGCGATCCAACTCCCCTGGGGGTTCAAGCCTCACAGACCTAAGTTCAAATATCGATAGTGGGTCTGAAGCGGAAGCCGGTAGATTTTCAGATCGTCTGGGGTTTACACGACTGACTGTGGAAGAAGAACTGGAGTGCGTCAGACAGGACAGGCGCGAGACTTTGCGCCCACGCATCCCAGCATCAGAAAAAGCCCCAATGAAAAGCGACGAGAGCGCAGAAAAAGTCGCGCCAAGCGAAAAGCCCAAGAAACGGAATTACAAGCGTTGGAACGCCACCAAAAAGAAGTAGCCAACACGGTACAAACCAGCAACCATGTAAATATAATGGACAGTGGTCTATCCGTCATCAACCTGACCAACACCATTTTTTCTGACGCAGAAATCAGCATCCTGTCTAAAGGTTTGTCATATTGCCCACCGAGCAGTTTCAATTATGCAGATACGAGAATAGACCTTTTTAAATTCACACGCAAATTGAAACTTAAAAAACATTTTGCCAACAGCAAATCACGGGGGACTGCCAGAAGGCCTGGTATGGAGTCCACTGCTCAAGGCCTGGCAGTTCATGATATCCCGCTGATGCAGGACTTGGCGGGCTTGCGAGCAGAAGCTCCAAATACACAGAATACGCAGGGGGAAGTGAATATTCAAACTGGTGGCCTAAGTAATTTAAAGCCACGGTCTACCTTCACCCCTGTAACTCCATATGACAACATTGATATCTTTCAGGATGTTGCTGTTAAACAAATAAAGGCCCTGCATGTGAAAACGTTGAAAGCAAACTATCGCAGACATTATGGTAACAGTGAGTACCAGAAATTGATCAGCAAAATGAAATCAGATGGAAATATAATTGTCAGACAATCGGACAAGGGCGGCAACATTGTGCTCTGGCCCTGATCATTATATATGGAGGAAGCTTACCTCCAGCTCAATGACCCGAACTGCTACAGACATTGTGACCTTAATGCACTGAGGAAGGCACAATCGGACTTCCACTCTCTCCTAATGGGATGGCGATCCAGCGGACTTATCAGCATGGATGAGTTGAAGTGTTTAAAGAATGACCATCCTGTAACCCCCGTATTGTACCTGATCCCGAAGGTGCACAAGGATGCGACCAAGCCGCCAGGTAGACCCATCATATCGGCGTGCGGTGGGTTGTTGGAAAAAGCCACCATGTACATTGATTTGTTCCTCCAAGAGCATGTTTTGTCACTTGAATCATATATTCAAGACTCAAGTGACTTGATGAGGAAATTGGATGAGTTTGAGTGGAATGATGACTTTTGGTTGATTACGCTAGATGTGTCATCGTTATACACAAGTATAGTGCATGCAGATGGGTTAAGGGCTGTTGAGTTCTTTTTGGGTAGGCGACCCATAGAATTAGTGGAGCATAACAAAATGTTGCTAGCTATGATCAGTTTCTGTCTGCACCATAATTATTTCATGTTCCTAAATCGATACTACCAACAAGTCAGGGGTGTTGCCATGGGGGCCTGTTTCTCTCCTAGTTACGCCTGTCTTCACATGGGGTACTGGGAGAGACAGGTCCTCAGAGGCATCCACCACGATATCTGTACCTGTCATATCATCAGATGGTACAGGTATATCGATGATATTCTGATGGTTTGGCACGGAACATATGAAGAAGCAGTTAATTTCATTGAGGTTTTGAATTCTAACTCATTCAACCTGTCTTTCACGTCTCACATCAGTCAGCAGGTAGCACACTTTCTTGACGTTACATTGGAGGTCAGTCAGGGTAGGCTTGAAACCAAGCTTTATAGGAAGCCCACAGCGGGCAACACCATTTTGCATGCGGGAAGTCATCACCCCCCACATTTGATTAGAAGCATCCCCTATGGGGAGATGCTTAGAATCCGTAGGGTGTGTAGTACGGACTCCCACTGCAAAATTGCGCAGGCAGCCAGCAAACAAAGGTTCCTTGCCCGCGGATACAGTGAGCAACTAATTGATACAGCTATTAGAAAAGCTAATGCCCTGTCACGCACTCAAGCACTGACCCACAGGAAAGTACAGAAAAACACCGATGCTAGCACTGAGCAGCGTATCAGGCTCATTTGGACCTACAGTAGCCAGCACGGGGCCCTTAGAAAGATCGTCAACCAATACTGGAACCTGATTAAATTAGATCCAGTCATTGGTGAACACATGCCCAACAAACCAGCCATTACTTACAGGAAGGCGTTCTCTCTACAGGATGCACTAGTTAAATCTAGTCCTGAGGTAATACCCCCAAAAAATTGGCTAGCTGCCAGTCGGGGGTTTAGGAAGTGTTCCAGCTGTAAAGCTTGCTCTCAGGGGCTCAATAAAACTGAGTTCCTTACAGCATTCTCTGTAGTGCCCCGTAAAATCAATAAGCAACTCACGTGCAAGTCGGAGTATGTGGTGTATGTGCTGGAGTGCCCCAGTGGCCTGCAATACATTGGTAGCACCAAATTGCAGGTCCACAAAAGGGTACTCCAGCATATCAGAGCAATCAACACCAATGACGCCACCTACCCTGTCGCACGACATTTTAAGGAGTTCCATGGTAACAACAGTAGTCTCCTTAAATATTATGCTATTGACTCAGTAGGTCCTTTAAGGAGAGGTGGTAACCGGGATGGGATCTTAAGGGCACTTGAGACCAGATATATCCTGGAGATGGACAGCAAGAGCCCGAATGGCCTCAATTCCACGGAGGATTTTTACACTTGTTTGTAGGAAACATAACACCTGAAATCCTCTTGTTGTACCCTTACCACTTCCTCGCACTCATGGTGTTGGCAATCTGAAGTAAAGTTACCTGACTTAGCCATTAATGTTTGGTCTTTTGGTAATCAAATATGACTATACAAGGTAAAAAACACTAGGTCATAAGAACAATGTCGATTTAAATGGTTGCTGCATACCTCAGAAGCCTCATGTAACCAATTTTAAGTTTACTTTCTGAAAAAATATTCAAATTGTTTTTTAACTGCAATTGTTTATTTAGCACATTCAACAGCGATGGTTTTGTGGTTTGATTATGTATAAACATCTAATATTGAAAAGGTATGGGGAGGTGTCAAAATGTACGCATAATTGTGCCCTGTATATCCGACTATGATACTACTACACCGCATCTAAGTAGTTAGATGGTAGTAGTTGGAAGGTTTCATGATGTATATAGATGTAAATATATGAAATTTGGTGTATATATTTTATATACGAGGGACCTTTTGGTATATTGTGCATTGATTGTTGTTGCATCTAAGGCATTTATGCCGTTAGCCTTAAGACATTTAATCCCAATGTAATTTTGATTGAGGGTTTTCTCTTTGCACATCTTGTAAATATATGAACTTTCTTATGAATTTTGTACATACCTTGCGTGCCCATGAATTAACTTAAATAACCCAGTCGAATTGTCGGATATTACAAATGTATTCATACAGTTATTAATGTGAAGGGCAATTGCGTTAACATACATGGTTCCCCGCCCCTGCAATTGCAAACAAATCAGCTTTCAATGCAGTTAAACACTCCCACTGCTTCAAATGTAACCAATCAAATGTGTCCGTCGCTGTTGCATGAGCACTTTAAATTTCTTGCAACTCTCTCAGTGCGTCATGTGACCAAGGCCTCTGTGTAGGCCGAAACGTTATGCTGTTGTGGTGTGCTGAGGAATAAAGAAACTCACCTGCACTCTGGGTCTTCCGTGTTTTTTCCTGTTTGATGGTCAAGAATCCGAGTCTGTCGCAGAAAAAGCGCAAGTGCGGAAATATATATATATATATATATATATATATATATATATATATATAACCTACTGGCGGTCACCAGTACGTAGTTATAGTTAGAACCTTGTTTCCATAGGAAAAGGGTTTTTTGATTTGCCAATAACTTTGGTACCGTTTGATGAATCTTCACGACATTTTCAAAACTAATTGTCCACTCAGGTCAGCTCCTGTCTTGAAAGTTTCTGGGCGATTCGTCATGTGGGGGCTGAGAAAAAAGGGGGGTCCCAAAACGTGTTTTCTCCTTGTTAATTTCTATAGGAAACTTTAGACCCGGCTACAGCCTGAACTGCTAAACAGAAGTACACCAAATTTGGCAAAGAGATGACTCTTGGTCCAGAAAGCACAACATTTTTTTTAAATGGTGTATATCCATTCAGTAGTTTTTGAGATATTGAAAGATTTACAGATATCGATATTTGAGAATTGTGAGATCTGATTGGCTAAACCCTCCCGACCACGAGCTTGCCTCTGAATGACTGCCAACCCTTCAAAACAAGAAGGGTTGGCAGCCATCTTGTGACTTGGATTCGAGGGAGAAGGAAAAAAGTGAGAGAAACATTAAAAAAGAAGAAAAGGGGGCAGAGTAAAAACACCCTGACCCCCTAGGCCTGGTCAGGGGGTCCCACAGAGAGCCCCAGGCCCACAAAAGCATTTTTTGTTTAATTTTCTGCCGAATTCAGGCACCCTTTAAAAAAGGAAGCGCGGGCTCCCGCATTTTGTTTTTTAATGCCCCCTGGTGGGCCAGGTCCCGGGGGCAATCCTGATTTATGTAGCAGGGGCCCACCACCTCCCTGGGGCTTTATTATTTATGTGCAGCCCCAGGGACTGCCACCTCCCCCGGGTTTACATTGAAAAATGCATGTGGGGGTTCCTGCCCCCCCATGTTGCCCCGGGAACCGCCACCTTCCTGGGGCATCCGTAGTTAAAATATGTGCAGGGGGGCCTCGCGGAATCTCCACAAGCCCCGGGTACCACCACCTCCCGGGGGCAAACTTTATTTAAATACAGGAGCCTGTTGCGGCCTACCGGGGACCACCCCCTCCCTGGGGCTATGCATAAGTTGAGAGGGGTGCCACGGGGCCCCACTCCTTGAGCCCTTCATGGCCCTGGGGACCGCTACGCCCCAGGGCCGGCTCCCGGTTGTCGCGGGGTGCCCACCCCGGGACATTGCTGTTAGGTATGGCAAGGCTCCCGACCTGTCATAGCAAATTCTGATTTGCTTCTTGCTTTACCTCCACTAAGCGCCACACGGCTGGATGGCTGAGAGGTAGTCAGAGGCCACGCTCCTTTTTACACCACACTGCGAACGTGCCGCCTGGCACACTGCTGGTGGGGCGATGAGGTCCTCTTGTGTCCTGAGGACCTCAGGACTAAAGTGGACTTCATCCCCCAAAAACCAGTGCGCCAGGAGGCGTGTTTTCAGAGTGGTGTAAAAAGGGGACGTGGCCTTGGACCACTCTCAGCAATCCATCTGTGTGGGACTTATTAGAGGTACCTGGTGGGCTAGTTGGCCCATAGGGACCCTCAGGATTGAAGGGGACTTAATCCCCCAACCCAGAACATGCCAGGAGGCATGTTTGCAGAGTGGTGGAAAACGGGGGCGTAGCCTGTGTCCAGCTTTCAGCAATCCCACTATCTGGGAAATACTAGAGGTATCAGGTAAGCTAGTTGGCCCCTAAGGACCCCCAGCAGCGAAGGGGACTTTAATTCCCATTCAAGAGCGAGCCAGGAAGTTTGTTTGCAGAGTGGTGGGGAAAAGGGGGGTGGCCTGCTATGCGAACTTAGCTGTCCTGCTGTGTGGGACTTACTGGAGATAATAGGAGGAGTAGTTGTCCCCCAAGGATGTCCTTGGGGGGCAACTACCCCTTTTCTTACTCCCAGTAAGTCCCACACAGTGGGATTGCCAAAACGTCTTCAGAGGCCATGCCCCCCTTCCTCCACCACTCTGTAAATACGCCTCCTGGCAGACTACGCAGTGAAGTCCAATTTACTCCTGAGGGCAATGGGGGCCAGGAAGCCCTCCTGGTACCTCCTGTAAGTCCTACGCAGCGGAATTCCCGAGCGCTTGTCAGAGGCCCAGCACCCTTTCTCCACCAATCTGCAAACGCGACTACTAGTTAAAGAAGTGTTCGCAATGTAGTAGGCTTCGCATTTGCGAGAGTTATTGGCGCTGTAAATGTAAACGTTTGTTAATAATGTTTTTTGGAGTGGAGTGGAGTTAATGTACGTTGTGTGTAGTGGAATTATGTGGTAAATTGTGCAGTGAAATTCCCACCCCGGTTCCTTCCGTCAAAACATTGGGAATCAAGGTCAGTCAGGACCTGTCCATGCATGGCCAGGTCAGTGCCGCAGTGTCCTCCTGTTTCCTCTCCCTCCGGATGATCCGGAAAATCTCCCGCTTCTTTTCTCTTGACTCTCTTAAAATCATTATTTCTGCCCTCATCACTTCCCGCCTTGATTATGGCAATAGCTTGTTCGCAGGCATTCCTGCCTACGAAACCCGCCGCCTTCAAGCTATCCAAAATCAGGCTGCCCGTCTCATCTTTCACTTGCCCAAAACCCATCACATCACTCCTGTCCTCAAATCCCTCCACTGGTTACCCATCCTGCAGAGATCTTTGTTCAAGCTAGGGTGCCTTGTTTATCGGGCCCTTGATCACTCTGCACCAGCTTTCATCAATTCTCTGATTTCCCTTCACACCCCTGCCCGCACTCTCCGTTCATCCTCTTCTGCCCTCCTCACTGTTCCCAGTTTCCACAAATCTCGCACTGGTGGAACTAGATTTTCTGTTCTTGCACCCCGGTTCTGGAACTCCCTTCCTCTCTCTATGCGTTCTATCCCTATTTTTTCACACTTCCGTAAAGCGCTCAAAACTTTTCTGTTGCCCTGGCCTACCCTCGCTAAAACCTCCTGGCCCTGTCTGTTCTGTTCTTTAGAGCTCTCAGCGCCAGGAAGCCGTTTTGGCCATTGTGCGCTCTACAAATAATTTCATTCATTCATTCATTCAAATTATGTAGATAGAAAGTATGTCATATTTATTTTATAGGAATTATGTAGAGTGGGATTATGTGATATGGAGAGTAATTATGTGGTATGGTAGTCTGTGTTGTGGAGTGGTAACCTCAGGTTTAGTCTTCCTCGTTTCCATGGAAGCTCAACTATGAACTCAGTGAGACAAAAAAATAAGGAATCACTGAGGAGCACTTGTGGACCTAATCAGAGATATGAGCAGGGCCGCTGGAATTATGCCACTGTTTGGCTGCACCGACTTGCGCACAGTTATACATTTTCTGCATTAGCCGCATCATTCATCATCTGCTCCCTAATCTGGAGATTTGAACAAAAAAAGCCTTGTTTCTAGCTCAAACGGCTCAAATGTTTCCAAAAATGCAGCATCATATGTTACAGCATGGTGGAAGGCCCTTTGCAAAGCTTGAATGGTCATGTGTTACTTACTACAAAATGTGGGTATTAAACTGGTACTAATGATGCACAAACCTCTCTTCTTTCTGTGCCTCTCTTGCCTCTTTCTGCACTTCTCTTGCCCCTTTCTGCACCTCACTTGCCTCTTTCTGCACCTCTGTTGCTTTTTTCTGAAGATCTCTTGCCTCTTTCTGTACCTCCCTTGCCTCTTTCTGATCCTCTGTTGCTCTTTGTGTATTTCTCTTGTCTGTTTCTGCACTTCCCTTGCCTCTTTCTGTACCTCTCTTGCCTCTTTCTGCACCTCTCTTGCCTCTTTTAGATCTTTTCTTGCTTCTTTCTATACCTCTCTTGCTTCTTTCTGCACACTTCTTCCCTTTTTTCATCCCTCCTGCCTCTTTCTGCTGTTCTCGTGCCATTTTCTGCACCTCTCTTGCCTCTTTTTGCACCTCACTTGCCTCTTTCTGCACTTCTCTTGCTTCCTTCTACACTTGTGTCTTTATACACCTCTGTTGCCTCTTTCCACACTTCACTTCCCTCTTTCTGCACCCCTGTTCCCTCTTTCTGCACCTTTCTATCCTGTTTCTGCACCTCTCTTGCAGCTTTCTGTACCTTTCTTGGTTCTTTCTGTACTTCTCTTGCTCTTTCTGCACCCTTCGTGGCTCTTTCAACACATCTGTTGGTTCTTTCTGCACTGCTTTTTTTTCTTTCTGCATCTCACTTGCCTCTTTCTGCACTTCTCTTCCTTCTTTCTGCACCCCTCCTGCCTCTTTCTATGCCTCTGTTGCCTCTTTGTGCACCTCTCTTGCCTCTTTCTACATTTCACTTGTTTCTTCCTGCACTTCTCTTGCATGTTTCAGCACCACTATTGCTTCTTTCTGCACTTCTCTTGCCTCTGTCTGCACCTCTGACAAAGATAGTTTTAATCATCTGCCCTAATAGGTACTAGGGCCTTACAGGGTGGTCATGCCAATCACAGGGGTACCCCCAACCCAAAGTGTACCCTAGTGTATGTAGGTGTTTTCACTGTATTCTAGGTGTCTTTCAGCATAGCACTGGCTCTGGGCCTGGTTAGTCAGAGTCAGTTACCACCAGTAACAGTCAGTAAAATTGGGGGCACAGGATGACTTTGCATTAAGGCCTGTTTCTGCACCTCTATTGGTTCTTTCTGCATATCTCTTGCTTCTTTCTGCACCTTTCTGCCTCTTTCTGGACTTCTGTTGCCTCTTTCTGCATTTCTCATGCTTCTTTCTGTGCCTTTCTTCCTCTTTCTGCAAATGTCCTACCTCTGTAGGCTTAGCTAGAAATTAGCATTTAAAAAACCTTAGAAATTCACTGAAAAAACCATTGGTTTCTGGGACGTTATAGTTAGAAATTAGCATTTAAAAAACCTTTGAAATTCACTGAAAAAAACCATAGGTTTCAGGGACCTTATAGTTATAAATTAGCATTTAAAAAACCTTTGGAATTCACTGAAAAAAGATGGGGTTCAGGGACATTATAGTTAGAAATTAGCATTTAAAAAAACGTATAAATCCACTGAAAAAAACACAGGTTTCAAGGACATTACAGTTAATTGGACATTTCACTCGTACAAAACCAGAGAAATTCGGCCGTTATAGTTAGCTGAGCTAACTACAACTCGTGCCCACGCAATGCACTGCGTATGACGTCACGTAGTACATCATTCATGACAAGGTCAGTGACATCACTGATAACATCACTGATGACATCTCAAACGACTTCACTGATGACATCACTGATGACATCATCCACGTGATAATCTGATGCACCTCCTCACACCCTAATATAACCTTTGATACACCCACTCTAAAATACAGACTACCATTTTCGAAACCATAGACACACCAATACCAGTTACTACATACCCATTCACTGATTCCTAGGTCTACACACACATCCACTCATTCACCCATGCAGTCACTCATACATGCAGTCACTCATCAATACAGCACTATCATATGCACTCATACACCTATACAGACAATTGCACACCGCTACTCATCCACAGAGTTACTCACACACCTAATCAGTCATGCAAAGAATCAATCACACTCCCATTTACTCACCTATACAGTTATACACACACTACCTCAGTTATTCATACAGATACTAACACATACTTACTCTCTTACACAATCACTGATACAAGCACGCACACATCCATACAGCCACTCTCACAATCACTCACTCTCACATATAGTCATTTATATACTCCAACACTCACATATACTGCCTTTCACATATGTAGTTACTCACAAACGTAACACTGAGACATCCATTCACTCACCAACACACTCATACACACATTCACCCACCCATACAACCCTTCCCAGATGTACTCTTGAACCCATACACCCAGTGAATCACCCACCCACCCACACAGACACTCAGGCACCCATACAGATACTGAGACAACCAATCAATAACCCATATAGACACTCATGTAGCTACTCATCAACCCATGCAGCTGCTTACATACCACCTGACAGACTGATACAGACATTTACACAGTTTAGTCACTTACCCATGCATTCAGTAAGACAAATTTAATCACTCACTTATACAGTCAGTCACACACCTACTAAATCATCCATTCAGACACTTATACACCCACTCATTCTTCAATACACCTTGGCACATATATATATATAAAACATATTTAAACTTTACAGAAACACACAGTCACTGGATGATGTCATCAGTGATATCATCAGTGATGTCATTTGAGATGTGATCAGTGATGTCACTGACAATGTCATGAATGATGTAATATGTGATGTCATCAGCAGCTCATTGCGGGGGGCGGGAGTTATAGTTAGCTTAACTAACTATAACGGCCGAATTTCTCTTGTTTTGTATGAGTGAAATGTCCAATTAACTATAATGTCCCTGAAACATGTGGGTTTTTCAGTGAATATATATATATATATATATATATATATATATATATATATATATATATATATTACTTCGTATTTCCACACACTCCTCCAGGTATGAAAAACATGAGCCCAAGTGCATCCAAAGGTTTTATTTTAGCAAAAACGGCAATAGATTAACTCAACGCGTTTCGGGATAGTCTCCCTTGCTCACGAGTCAAGTTGTGTGAATTTCATTGGAGTAATTTAAACAACATGTGACAAATAAACATAAACAAAAGACTGCCGCGATTTATGTAAACAAAGCGGTAGCTAGGGAATGTTTCCTCTAAATACAATTCATTATTCGTAAACATGGTTAAATTAAATAAATGGCATTCCGCTATGAATTCATGTGTGTAACGCTGTATTTACAAAAAGGCACAACTTTGTTTAGCAATCAGCTGGTGTATGCTGCGCAAAAACGATAGGCGGAAGAACTTTTCAAAAAACACTCATAATATACATAATATGTCATGAAAATTAAACAGGTAGCGCCCCTGTGGGCAGTCCTATTATTCATATAAACTCCGTTCTTCCAACTATATGTCATACACATCGCGCAAACCATTATCAAATAACGGAGTTTATATTTTTGTCACATGTTGTTTAAATTACTCCAATGAAATTCACACAACTTGACTCGTGAGCAAGGGAGACTATCCCGAAACGCGTTGACTCGTGAGCAAGGGAGACTATCCCGAAACGCGTTGAGTTAATCTGTTGCCGTTTTTGCTAAAATAAAACCTTTGGATGCACTTGGGCTCGTGTTTTTCATACCTGGAGGAGTGTGTGGAAATACGAAGTAATTGCAGGGCTCGCCACCCAGCACGAGCCCCCATCGTGAGAGGTTGGGTCAAGGCGGTGTTTCAGCGTTTGCGGAACCAAATGATTTAATATATATATATATATATATATATATATATGATTCACAGTCCTGCTCCGTTCTCTGCACAAGGAAAAGCTTTCCATAAACAACCAACGGAAACCACAGGTACAGACCACTCCACAGCGCTGAGGTAGAAATTCAAAGGTGGTTTATTCTCTCACAGTTGCCAGCATGACGCGTTTCGGCCACGACACGGTGACCTTGATCACAAATATATATATATTTATGCTTTATACTTACCTGCGAAATACTTACATTTTAGTTTTAAAGGCTTCCGTGGTAAAGGCATTTGCGTGGTAAACTTGCATTGTAAAGGCATGCATTGTAAAGGCATATGGGTTGTTAAGGACACATTGTAAAGGCATTCTCAGTAATAGCATGCATAAAGGATGAAGACCCTGCACCTGATTATCATCAGCATTTCTGAAGTAGCGGTCAGGGTTAGATAAAAGGGCAGGCCCTGCCTAGAAACATCACCACCTTTAACAACAGAATCTACTCACTCTCACCTCTCCACCATCAGCCACCAAATGGCAGTACTCAGGAAAATCTAATCTGCAAATGGTTACTCACAGAATTTCTTAGTGTGGCCCTGTCTCCATCCTCCCTCACTTCAGTGTCTGGGTCTTCACCCCGAGCCCCAGAAAGGCAAGCAATATACTTCCACAGTCTGAGGAAGCAGCATCCATCTTCCAGCTTCTACCATGCTAAACCAGGGCAATCCAAAATGGATCCCACTCACTACAGCAAACATACCCACAGTGTAACTGCCATGTATGTATCAAAAATGCAAGCACACTAAATATTAGGGCAAGAGCCTTGGTGCACATGGAGCAGAAATTTTAGCCAAGTGGGGCCAGTAGACCACGATCTTCTTACTGTACAAATAAAGGTCCTTTCGGTACTACGAATTGGCAAAACTTGGAATGCTGGAACCACCACTTTAAGCTAATATCGCAGGACGTGGACAGTAGTCTCAAGTTGACAAAAGAGGACACGCTTGGTAGCCACAGAATCAGTTCTAGACCTTGGCATTACCAAGGACAAGCCTAGGCCACAGCACACATGCTAGATTAGCATGTCAGCTGAACTGGTTATAAGTCAGGATACCAGTTTCAAATGCAGTTGGGACACTGAGAGCAGGTATATCCATCCCGATACCATGCAGGAAATGCTCCTATTCGAACATGAATTGTGAAGCATGCATCACCTATATTTATTTATTTGAAGAGTTTTATATAGTGCGAACAAGACCAGAGGGGGTATCAGAGTGCTTTACAGATGGGTGGTTACAAGGGTACAAGAAATAACAACAGTAGCACAGGCCGGACCAGGAAAGGACAACATCTGTCACAACAGTCAAGCATGTCAATGAAGGCAGGAATAAGAAAGTCAATCCTAGGGTAAGCCTGAAGGTCTAACCAGAGCCTCGGCATATGCCACTCTTCCCAAAGACTGAGGCAATGTGATACCATGAGGAATCAGGCGTCACACTTGATGCCACACAACACAGATTGCAGACTATTGTTGAACGGTTTACACTCTGGAGCACATCAAACATGGGACAAAGAGCAAATATAAACAGGCTACAGGTCTTAATGCTCGACCTTTAGGCCCTGAAGTTCTCCTAATGGGATGAAATGTGTTGACTGTGACCATGATATGGATATTTTGAAGAAATATTTAAAGAAATGTTTTAAAGAATAACACATGGTATTGTTAAACTTAACTGTTCAAATTGAAAAGACTTAAGAAGACACGACCGCAAGATTTGGATTCTGAAGTAATATAAAATATGGGACAAAACAGCAGGATAGCTGAATGTAGGGGTGCGCGTGCACTCTGGAAGTGCCTTATGCTGGGAGAGGCAGCCCAGCAAGCAATGTGACATGTGCTGTATATTTAATGCGACCAATCTGCGGTTGGGTCTCGGCCGGTGATATTTGTTCTGGAAATCTTGATAGAATAGAACTGGGTATGGGTAGTCTACACCTTTCTTCAGTGGGGTCCACTGCCAAACAGTGTCATGGCACTCAGAATATTTTTCTGTTCTCCGCCTAATCCTGGGGGCGCCTCTGGTTAAATGAAGAAGTCACTGTTTGTGACTCTATAAGGAGAGAGAAAGAGAGAGAGAGAGAGAGAGAGAGAGAGAGAGAGAGAGAGAGAGAGAGAGAGAGAGTGTTTGTGTTTAGGACCTCAAGACCTGGCTCTTCTACTGATCCGAAGCTTGCGCCCCCCCCCCGCCCTCCCCCCCAGTGCCTTGAGACCCTCACGGGTGAGTAGTGCACTTTATAAACCCCTGATTGATTGATTGATTGATTGATTGATTGTGTGCATATATATATACTAGCAGCCCGCCCCGGCGTTGCCCGGGGCAGAAGGGGGCTGGGGGCAGCATTTTCGGCTTTTGTGCACTCCCGCCCGGGCCCCCGCCCGTCCCGACATTGCCTAGACCGCCTCCCGCCTCTGCCTTACCTGAGCCGTGCTCCAAACTTCACCGTCACTCCCGGGCCCCCGCCCGGCCCGACATTGCCCAGACCGCCTCCCGCCCGCCTCCCGCCTCGCCTTTGCCTTACCTGAGCCGCCGCTCCTCGCCGCGCTCCGGACTTCACCGCCACTCCTTGCCGCTCGTCACCGCTCCTTCACCGCCACTCTTCGCCGCTCGTCACCGCTCCTCCCCGCCTGTCGTCATCACACACGTCTAGGTCACGGTCAGCGCTACGTCGCGGCCGGCGCTAGTTTTAGGGGAATACTTTGTTTTTAAATTTTTATTTTTTAATTTACGTTTTATTTTTATTTTATGTCGCCTATGTCCATCTACAGACCCTGAGGATTCCAACAATGTATTGAGTGTGTGGATTGGCGCTGTGGTTCCCAAGTTTACCGTGCCAAAAGGTTTCTGTTCTCTCTTTATACTAGTAGTATAGATAAAGGGTGAAAGCGGGT